>NC_057400.1:23735210-23736547 GCF_019320065.1 Cervus canadensis
AGAAATATCAATAACCTCAGATATGCAGATGACACCACCCTTATGGCAGAGAGTGAAGAGGAACTAAAAAGCCTCTTGATGAAAGTGAAAGAGGAGAGTGAAAAAGTTGACTTAAAGCTCAACATTCAGAAAACTAAGATCATGGCATCTGGTCCCATCACTTCATGGGAAATAGATTGGGAAACAGTGGAAGCAGTGTCACTCTTTATTTTTGGGGGGCTCCAAAATCACTGCAGATGGTGACTGCAGCCATGAAATTAAAAGACGCTTACTCCTTGGAAGAAAAGCTATGACCAAACTAGACAGCATATTGAAAAGCAGAGACATTACTTTGTCAACAAAGGTCCATCTAGTCAAGGCTATGGCTTTTCCAGTGGTCATGTATGGATGTGAGAGTTGGACTATAAAGAAAGCTGAGTACCAAAGAATTGACGCTTTTGAATTGCGGCATTGGAGAAGACTCTTGAGAGTCCCTTGGACTGCAAGGAGATCCAACCAGTCCATCCTAAAGGAGATCTGTTCTGGGTGTTCATTGGAATGACTTTGATGCTGAAGCTGAAACTCCAATACTTTGGCCACCTGATGCGAAGAGCTGACTCATTTGAAAAGACCCTGATGCTGGGAAAGATTAAGGGCAGGAGGAGAAGGGGACAACAGAGGATAAGGCGGTTGGATGGTATCACCGACCCAATGGACATGGGTTTGGGTTGACTCTGGGAGTTCGTGATGGACAGGGAGGCCTGGTGTGCTGCGGTTCATGGGGTCACAAAGAGTCGGACACGACTGAGCGACTGAACTGAACTGAACTGAACCTAACTTGTCACTTTTCTGTTAGCTGGATCTATAATATTTCACTTCAGTTTCCTCCTCTATAAAGTAGAAGTAGAAGCAGTAAAAGTACCTATAACATTTTTTTTTCCATCTAAAGATTAAAGGAGAAAATACAGATGAAACACTAGTACATTACTTCACACTCAGGATTAAATATAAACTAGTTATTTATTAAGCTTGTTTCAAATTGAACTGATACTGTGGTGGGGCCTAGATACACATATAAAATGAGATTTAAATTTAATTTTAGTCTAAATGGAAACTGAATAATTTATCTCATCCTCTGTTAACTCTCTCACCAAAGTCTAAGACTAGACACAGGAAACTGAGAATGTAGACTCTGGTGATAGAGAAAGATATGACTGAGAAACTAGGAGCCATTAATCTGCTCTTAGACACATGTTAGCCTGGAACTCCTGCCACTGTGGGGCTTCCCTGGTAGCTCAGAGAGTAAAGAATCCACCTGCAGTGTGGGAGACCTAGGTTTGATCCCTGGGTTGGGAAGA